>NW_026250264.1:0-502 GCF_024043145.1 Alternaria conjuncta | reverse complement strand
CCCCTACTTAGGAATACTACAAGCAGTACCTGCTAAACCTACTCGCAGATCTTGTAAACCGCAGCCTTAAAGCAGCTACAGCGCACAGCTAAGCTCTCTAGCGAAAAGACTAGACTGTTAGATCTTTCGCTACGTACCTAGAAGTCTTAGAGGACTAGTTAACCCCTTACACTAAGGTACAAAGGGTTCAACACCTGTTCACAAAACTGAGACCTAAACTCCAGCAATTAATTACTAATTACTACTAAATCCTAGCGACCTGTAAAGACCTAATAGCATTAGCCTCTACGCTTAAAAAGAATTTGCGAAAAACCCCCGCTACGCATAAATATCGCCCCTAAGTCGCATCCTAGGAGAAACGAAAGCGAAGCCCTCCTACTTCCTAAATAAGCCAACAGAGTAGATTAAAAGACAAGCATACAATTACCTGCTACAAATGCTAGAAGAAGGGATACTACGTAAACGAGTGTTGAAGTAACAGTCTAAACTAGCTACCTATTAG
>NW_026250263.1:0-502 GCF_024043145.1 Alternaria conjuncta | reverse complement strand
TAAAGAATAGATAGGTAACAAGAACTATTCTCTAATAATAGAATATAGCTTTGTTAGAACAAAGTAGTTAAATACTATAATAAATAGTATAACTAATAAAGATTTGCAATAAAGTAATTGCAGAGTAGATAATAGGTAAAAGGTAATAATATTATTACTAGGTAAAGAATAACTATAGAGAATTGCTATTTCTTTTATAGAAAATAGCTACTAGAATAATTACGTAGATATCTGCCTATTTCCGCCTAAAGATAAAGATTTATAATTAAATCTGCTTAATTCCTAGATTTATAATCTAAGTCCGCTAAATTCTTCTTATCTTCTAGATTTATAATCTAGACTAGTACTAATTATATTAGTCTATGTGTTATATTGCATAGACTAATAATTAGTTTATTACTAGATCTTTTAGCAATTGCAAAAAGAGAGATAAGAAGATAAGAGTTATTAAATTACGTAATAACTCTAATATTAACTAGGCTAAGACAAATAGAGGTGTTTT
>NW_026250262.1:0-503 GCF_024043145.1 Alternaria conjuncta | reverse complement strand
GCAGAGTAGTGTCAACCTGGACATACAAGAAAAGAGCATCAGACTGTCGTCGTTTGACATTTGCGCACTTTGTCGCATCTTTGTATTCGCCTTGGTAGCACGCTGCAGCTGGAGGGATACCCTTCAGTAATGTGCCGCCCAGACTGACATTGAGGGCACTCCACTGTGTTGATGACGGCCAACCGTCGTAGCCTGGGTAGTTCTTGCAGGAGGGTATACTGGCTCCTGTTGCTTCGCCGAAAGCAAGATCGGGGTTACCCGCCACGTCCAATTCTTCCAACTGTATGCTTTCGTATAGGAAATTGTATGCGAAGGCGGCTTGTGCCAGAAGAAGGATCGAGAAGAGCGAGAAGCCAGAAACCATCATGGGAAGCGCAGCTGCGAAACCAGTACGATAAAGACGATATAGCTCACAGAAAAGTGCTTACTTTCTCGGAATCTGTCACAACAGCATCTTATACGGGTATCCTGTGGCCATATTGGCAAACCCTCCACCATTGTAC
>NW_026250261.1:0-507 GCF_024043145.1 Alternaria conjuncta | reverse complement strand
ACACTAGGTCTCCTTGGTGGAAAACTTCAGGTTTGTGTTTGTTGTTGTAGTAGCGGCTCTGGTACTCTTGCGCTTTGCGCAGCTGTTCCTTGGCTGACGCGCGTGCGCTGTGCATGCGCTGCACCCTGTTAACAGCGTCTGGCACCTCCCCTTCTCGCCGGCTGTCCTCAGGTGGCATAGAAAGTAATGGGTGTTTCCCATATACCGCGTAGAATGGTGTTAATTTTGTTGATTCATGGATTGAGTTGTTGTAAGCGAACTGGGCAGTGGGGAGCAACGAAGCCCAGTTGTCCTGTGCGTCTGTGGTGAATATTCTCAGGTATTGCTCCATGGTCTGATTCTGGCGTTCTGTTTGTCCGTCCGTCTGTGGATGAAAAGCGGTGCTAAGCCTGCGCTTTACCTGTAGTTGGTAGCATATTTCTGTCCAGAAAGCAGAAGTGAAGATTGACCCTCGGTCTGACACAATACCTTTTTGAATACCATACCGCAAGATGACATGATTAAAAT
>NW_026250260.1:0-509 GCF_024043145.1 Alternaria conjuncta | reverse complement strand
ATCCCGCCCTTCCTTATCTTTGCAGGCAAGGTCCTCATTACCTCCTGGTTCGCTGATCTACCTCGCGATTAGATTATCACTGTCTCTCCTACTAGCTAGATCAACAACGACCTCGCGCTAGCGTAGCTTAAGCACTTTAACGCCCATACAAAGGCGTCTTCTGCTAGGGCGTACAGGCTGCTTATTATTAACAGCTATAAGAGCTATTGCTTAGTAGATTTCCAAGACTACTGCAAGGAGAACAAGATTATCACTATCTGCATGCCTCCGCACTTATCGCACCTCCTGCAGCCTCTTGACGTTGTCCCCCACTCGCTGTTAAAGCGCCACTACGGCGATGGGATCTCGCTCTTGGCACGCAGCCGCATCCACCATGTTAACAAGGAAACCTTCCTACCAGCCTTTAAAGAAGCTTATAAGAAGACCTTCACACTAGAGAACGTTCGCGCAGGCTTTCGAGGTGCTGGACTAGTCCCATATAACCCAGAGGCTGTGTTATCAAAGCTAGA
>NW_026250259.1:0-512 GCF_024043145.1 Alternaria conjuncta | reverse complement strand
TAAATAAAAATCTTTTTCTTTTAAATATATTAATTACTTAGAACAAGTAATAATATAAATAAAATATGTTCTAACAAAACTATAAGCGCCTAGCTAGGCTTATAACCTGTAAAGAATAAATAGGTAATAAGAACTATTCTCTAATAATAGAATATAGCTTTGTTAGAACAAAGTAGTTAAATACTATAATAAATAGTATAACTAATAAAGATTGTAATAAAGTAATTACAGAGTAAATAGTAGGTAAAAAGTAATAATATTGTTGCTAGGTAAAGAATAACTATAGAGAATTGCTATTTCTTTTATAGAAAATAGCTACTAGAATAATTACGTAAATATCTGCCTATTTCTGCCTAGAGATAAAGATTTATAATTAAATCTGCTTAATTTCTATTAATTCCTAGATTTATAATCTAAGTCTGCTAAATTCTTCTTATCTTCTAGATTTATAATCTAGACTAGTACTAATTATATTAGTCTATACGTTGTATTGCATAGACTAATAATTAGTT
>NW_026250258.1:0-517 GCF_024043145.1 Alternaria conjuncta | reverse complement strand
AAAGACGATAGCGTCATTTCAGACACCAATCAAGGAACTCGGACTGAGCTGCCCCGTCTTCATCACCCAGAACGATGGTACGATACTGAGTGGCGAAGCAGCAAGCCGGCTGCCTATCCGAACTTTCTCATCTGGTCCAACGAACAGCATGCGTGGCGCTGCTTTCCTTGTTGGGAGGCAGGAGAACGGCGGAGCAGTGATGGTCGTCGACGTCGGTGGAACGACCACTGATGTGGGCTTATAGCTTGCGAACGGCTTTCCCAGGCAGCAAGCCGCATACTCGGAACTGTCTGGAGTTAGGATGAATTTCTCGTACCCCGATGTGAAAAGCATAGGACTCGGAGGTGGTAGCTTGGTGAGAAAAGTCGGAGAGAGATTGCAAGTAGGACCAGAGTCAGTGGGGTACCAGCTACCAGAAAAGGCGCTCGTCTTCGGTGGAAATGTTCCTACAGCAACTGACTACGGTGTAGCGTCTTCACCTGATGTCACAATAGGCCAACCGGAATACGTGCAAGGA
>NW_026250257.1:0-521 GCF_024043145.1 Alternaria conjuncta | reverse complement strand
GGTCTTAACAATGTCACTATCAAGGATCGTTGCCCGCTCCCATTGATTGGGGAGACCCTAGATCGCTTGTCAGGCGCACGATACTATACGACCCTCGACCTAAAAGATGCGTACCACCGCATCAGAATCAAGGCAGGGGACGAGTGGAAAACCGCCTTCCGAACGCGATACAGCTATTTTGAATACTTAGTGATGCCCTTTGGTCTCACCAATGCTCCAGCTAGCTTCCAGGCCTACATTAACAAGGCCTTAAGCGCCTATTTAGACTATATTTGTGTTGTCTACTTAGATAATATCCTTATATACTCGTATAACAAAGAAATTGCGACACACTAGCGCGCTGTACGCTTAGTACTTTAATCCTTAAGAGAAGCGGAGCTGTATGTTAACCTAAAAAAATGTACCTTCGCATAAACAGAAGTACACTTCCTAGGGTTTATAGTCACAAGGCGCGGCATACGCGCAGACCCTGCGCGTGTCGCAACCGTAGTTGAGTGGCCAACCCCGACTAGCATCAAGGA
>NW_026250256.1:0-523 GCF_024043145.1 Alternaria conjuncta | reverse complement strand
AGAATAAATAAAAATCTTTTTCTTTTAAATATATTAATTACTTAGAACAAGTAATAATATAAATAAAATATGTTCTAACAAAGCTATAAGCGCCTAGCTAGGCTTATAACCTGTAAAGAATAGATAGATAACAAGAACTATTCTCTAATAATAGAATATAGCTTTGTTAGAACAAAGTAGTTAAATACTATAATAAATAGTATAACTAATAAAGATTGCAATAATTAATTATAGAGTAGATAATAAGTAAAAAGTAATAATATTATTACTAAGTAAAGAATAACTATAGAGAATTACTATTTCTTTTATAGAAAATAGCTACTAGAATAATTGCGTAAATATCCGCCTATTTCTGCCTAGAGATAAGGATTTTTAATTAAATCCGCTTAATTCCTATTAATTTCTAGATTTATAATCTAAGTCTGCTAAATCCTTCTTATCTTCTAGATTTATAATCTAGACTAGTACTAATTATATTAGTCTATGCGTTGTATTGCATAGACTAATAATTAGTTTATTACTA
>NW_026250255.1:0-524 GCF_024043145.1 Alternaria conjuncta | reverse complement strand
TCAGACAGCATTGCTCGCCCTCCCAGAATGTCGCTATACCCACAGCGGAGAGCATCAAGCTGAATTGCTTCTGCAGGTCCTAGAAAACTATAACGTCGCGCCAAAGATCGGCTGGCATACTAGAGATAATGCCACCTCAAACGACACTACTTTGCAGCATCTTGAACAGCTACTTTATGCTAAAGGCATTATCTTTAATGCAAAGCAACGACGCGTTCGCTGCATAGCCCATATCATCAATCTCAGCCTTCAAGCATTTTTACTCGCGTCATCAAAAGAAGCACTAGAAGCTGCATTCGCTGAGGCTGCTGAAGTTGAGGGGGAAGAGGTTATGAACACATTCTCAGATGTGCTAGCTAAGAGGTGAAAAAGTGAGGCTGGGCAGCGTGTAGCGGAAAAGGCTCAGGCTGTACAAGCTCAGTCTTCAGGAGCAAGAGGTTAAACTGGCAAACGGCGGCGCGCGAACACAGCTGGGAGTGTAGCAAGTCAGGATTCTATTACTGATGACTTTGTGGGCATTGAGA
>NW_026250254.1:0-524 GCF_024043145.1 Alternaria conjuncta | reverse complement strand
TAGTGGAAGAGATACAAGAGTGGGCACGGGCACTGAGTCGACCTCCATTCCATCAGTCCGTGTCGAGGATGAGCTGGTTCCGAATCCACAAGAATAGCATACGAACTGATGCTTAAGTCCTCCATGTGCCCGAGTAACTTGCTGCCGGTACTGAGTCAAGTTGATGGTATTGTTACCATGGTCCTGCTCGAGGGAGTCGCTGCAGAAGAAGCTTAATAATTGAATGACGATACCCTTCAAGGTATACGCTGGTGTCCAACCCTCTTTGGTATTAAGCATCGTAGCACAAATGTAGTCACCGAAGACATTGGGATGAATGATTTGACTTTGAATCTTGATTTCTGGCGCAATCAGTGGATATCGGTCTGGAAAATTGATCCTGAGGTGAAGCGGCTTCTGCCCTTCCGGGCTGAGGATGAGGCACGCCTTCATTATGTCGTTGTCGTCGAACCTGAGGTAGACATTGGGATAGGGATCTTGCTTGACCTCTGCGATGTCTTGAAGGAGCCGACGATGCAGTGAGC
>NW_026250253.1:0-526 GCF_024043145.1 Alternaria conjuncta | reverse complement strand
AATAAATACTAGATATTCTAGTTCTTATACTTCTAAGCAAAATAGCGCAGTAGAAATAATTAATAGAGTATTACTTAATAAAGTAAGAGCTTTATTAATTAATAGTAATTTACCTAAAAATTTATAAGAAGAAACTATATTAACTACTACTTATTTATATAATAGAACTCCTAATAGTTCTATTAATTTTAAAACGCCTTACAAGTTAAAATATAAAGAAATACCTAATATTAATAATATTAGAATTTTTAGATCTTTAACTTATTATAAAGAACCTACTAGTTTAATTAAAAAACTAGATAGTAAAGCTAGTCCTTATTATCTAATAGGATTTAGTAGTTCTAATATCTATAAATTATATAATCCTAGTAATAATAAGACTATTAGAGCTAGAGATTGTAAAATTATAGAAGGTTATTATTATAAGTCTAATAATAACGTAAATATTAATAAAATATTTACAAAACTAGAAGATCTTTCTTCTAATAATAATAATATTATAGAAGAAGACTTTAGTAAAATAGAA
>NW_026250252.1:0-527 GCF_024043145.1 Alternaria conjuncta | reverse complement strand
TTTACGCAGTTATTCTAGTAGCTATTTTCTATAAAAGAAATAGCAATTCTCTATAGTTATTCTTTACCTAGCAACAATATTATTACCTTTTACCTACTATCTACTCTGCAATTACTTTATTGCAAATTCTTATTAGTTATACTATTTATTATAGTATTTAACTACTTTGTTCTAACAAAGCTATATTCTATTATTAGAGAATAGTTCTTGTTACCTATCTATTCTTTACATATATATAAAAAGATGCCTTAAAAACGCGTTCTACTTTATATATACTAGTATTTATAATCTCTCTTAGGGAAAAAGAGAGAATTCTTTAAGTTATTAATTATCTAAAAAATAAAAGTCTGTAATCTTAGTTATTATTACTATAATAACTTTATCTTTATTATTAAAGATTTATAGTAATAAAGTTTTACTTTAGTTACTATTAGAAATTTAGCTTTATTGCTATTTTCTATATTCTAGATTCTAGAATTATTCTAAGTAATAAGTAATTAATATTACTCTAAGAATAATTTAGTATT
>NW_026250251.1:0-528 GCF_024043145.1 Alternaria conjuncta | reverse complement strand
TTAAATACTTTTAAAGTAGTTTAATAATCTTATTACTTTTAAGTAATAAAATCTTTAGTTATTTAATTAATTATTTAATTAATTATTTAATTAATAACTAAAAATGTTAGATACTATATTTAAAATTCCTAAATTAAAGAGATCTAGTAATTATAATATTTAGTCTATTAAAATAGAAGCTCTTTTAACTAAAGAAGGCTATCTAGAAGTAATAGCATATAATTTATCTAGTTTAAGCGAAGCTACTAGAGTTCTATTATAAGATAAAGCTATTAAAGCTACTAGTTTTATTAAATTAGCTTTAGAAGATAGACCTTTATTGTAAGTTAGATATATTAGTAATTCTTATTTATTATAGTAAATGCTAAAAAATCTATACAAAGCTAAAGAATTTAGTAGCAAATTTTTAATTAGTAAAGAACTAATTAATACTACTATTAATTCTTATAAAGGCAATTTAGAATTATATATTAATAATTTTAAACGCTTAGCTAATAGCTTAGAAGCTAAAGAAATTAGTTTACCTAA
>NW_026250250.1:0-529 GCF_024043145.1 Alternaria conjuncta | reverse complement strand
GATTTATAATCTAAGTCTGCTAAATTCTTCTTATCTTCTAGATTTATAATCTAGACTAGTACTAATTATATTAGTCTATACGTTGTATTGCATAGACTAATAATTAGTTTATTACTAGATCTTTTAGTAATTGCAAAAAGAGAGATAAGAAGATAAGAGTTATTAAATTACGTAATAACTCTAATATTAACTAAGCTAAAAAATAGAGGTATTTTAGAATCTTCTAGTGTAGTAGATTAAAACTAGCTACTAAAATCTTAATTACGTAAGCAATTAGATTTACTAGAAATTTTTCTAATTTGTTAAGAAATTACAATAAGTACAATCTTAACAAAGCTTAATAATAATAAAAAGATAATAATAACTAAGTTATTATAATCTTTACATACTCTCTTAAGCTGCAGTTTATAATAACTAAATAATAAGAAAATATAAGTAGTTTTTATAACTAACTTATTAATAACAATTTATATAAGAAGTTTTAATAACTATCTTAAAACTAAAAACCTATTTCTATTTCTATTTCTAT
>NW_026250249.1:0-531 GCF_024043145.1 Alternaria conjuncta | reverse complement strand
ATCCTAGCGAGCGCCGGGTCAAGGGCAGAAGAGAGGTTCTTTTGGTCCGTAGGCATGATTTCTGATACCTAAATGGCTTTTGTTCTTTGCAGAATGAGCACGATAAGATCAGGTCAAAAATGTCGCTACAACTATGTGTATCTGTTCTTCTATAGTTATATATAGATATAGGGTACCCTTGCAGACATCTCAACCTCTATCATCACATCGGCGATAGCCACACGACGCAACACCGTGCTGTCTCTGGAGATAAGCACCCTAAATCCACTATAGACTCTTCCATGTGCAACACACGGCGTTATGACTTTCAGACCCCGTTGTATTTGTTGTGGAATTTAGCACAGCGGCCCGCGACATCTCGTCTATGTGCAAACCCCGAAGAATCTCGGAATTAGCGTCGGCCTCCGCCATATATGGTTTCTTTGAGTTTTTCGTCTCATCCCGAAAATCTTCAGAATTAGCTTCGACCTCCGCAGTACTTAGTTTTTTTAGGGTTCACGTCTTATAAGAACAGCAACCCTAGATACCTAC